>NC_134571.1:102569171-102609171 GCF_050947875.1 Dermacentor variabilis
AGCTCATATTCCAGCGAGCCTATGTCTTGAAAGTGGTAGGACAACAAATTTCAGTTCGATCACAAAGCGTTTCTCGGTATGATACGAGGTGAGAAAAATGTTCCAACGTTCTCATTAATGTCCAGGATGACGTGTTCCTGCAAACTCGGCGTTTATAGTGAAGACTCTCATTGAAGAGCTACGAAGCACAAGGCATTCGCGGCGACCTTCAATGGCAGGAGCACATTTCTTCTTTTCGGTGCATATATATAAAGACATGTCACCTCATTGAGGTTTCAATGGCTAAGTTAGGAACCCTCGTTTTCACGACCTGCGATAGGGAACGTATTCATTTACGCGGCGAACATCTGAGGCATTCTCGCAGAAGAAATATTATGCGGTCTAAGATTGCACTTCTGTGTTCGAGCAGTCACAGAGAGGTTCCGCGATGAACGTGTGCGTCCTCCTCTGGAACGTCTAGCACGCCAGGGCAATATTTCGATCGTTTGCTCAGAGTGATGCTACTGCTTTACCATGTATATAGGCTGACAAACAATTGGAATGCAATCTCGTTCGAGTATAAATTTGCAAAGGCAACAAATCAAACGGCGGTTTTCATCGGCAACGCGCGGGCCTTGTCCTGGCGTTGGGTTTTCACGTGCATCGGTATCTGTGCAACAGTTGTCTCAGCAGGCAGGGTCAGGGACATATTTTAGCACGACGTCAACCTTGCAACGGCTACCATGTTAATGAGACAAATAAATGTTTCTGACAGTCGTATAGTACAGCTCGCTGCCGACTTCGCGTAGCAAATGAAAGAAAATGCCTCTCGCCTTCTTGGATAGTAAACCACATAGCCACATTAACGCCAACAGCGAAAGCAGAACTGCTTGTGCGTCGTTCAGTGGAATTGCAGAAAAAAAAAGTGATGCTTTAGTTGGAGCTGTTAATTCAGTCTCCATTAGGTACATTTCAGAAATGTTCGTTGTATAGGCGATGATATATGGTTCAGCAAAGATAACATTTCGGCGTATGTACAGATGCCTGGAAGAAAACAGGGCAACATTTTTTGTTGTCTGTTTTCCTCCTGCGTCCGTGCAAAATTGCGCCGTTTTCCGTCATACAAATACGAAGCTGGCAGCAGGCAGCACGTAGCTAACGTGCTGCCTGCTAAAGATAAGCCTAAAGATTAGCCTATTATATCCAGAGTATACAGTATGCGTGTGACACTGATACGCGCCAGTGTACTTATGTGGTAAAAAAAAACGTTTCATGTCGTGTATGTATTACGCAAGTAATTTCTAAAACACAATACTGAACTTTATCCAGTCGTAGTAATTTTACTGTCATTCAATATAAGCTGCAAAAAAAATTATTCTTCCTTGTAAGTTTGACATTAAAGGTTACTTGTTTAGAAGCTACAACTGAGATCACCTGAACGCGACCAATTCCAAGTGACCCATCGGTGCCCTGCTGCTGTACTTACCAGACGCGAGCTGAGGTTCTCATACCGACCTCAATCTTTTGAAAGGGCTGAAGAATGTGCGCACGGCGAGATCTCAAAGCGCTTCTTGAAAACAGAGCCGTTTGGCACGGATTTTCACAAAGGCTTCCCTTATTTTCCGTATACTTGTGCAGTGCATTGGCAACTTCAGAATATGTAGCTTGAGCTGGCAACACTATCCAAATAAACAAAGATGGCTACGACAGCCAGGATCACGGGGGCCCTTCCCCTTGGTGCTGTGCTCAAGCTCTCGTTTGCGTCGTCGAATCGAGGTGTATTTCCTCGAAGCCGGGAAGGTCTGTGTGGCAGATCACATTATTTTGATCTGTCTAAAGGACTTCAGTGACGAAACCGCGGAAACAGTTGTGCTTTGCGTGCAAACGTCCGGCCTGCTTAGTGTTGTTGTCCGCCCGTTCCTTGTCCGCGCAAGCTCTCGCCTGCGTTCTAAATGCGCGCCTCGGTAAGGCCAAATCGAAACGCCAAGTGTCAACAACATGCTCAGTTGTCCACGAGGGCTTCATAATTTGAAAGACCTCTCAGCGGTGTTCAATTGGACATTAATGCTTTCGCATTCACAACTCATAAAAAGTGCACAGTTGTCCTCGGATTTTTTCGTTTCGTTGCTCCGTTGCTACAGGTACCATGATACTCGACTGTTTTCGACCTTCATATATAAGCAACTCCGCACTGTCACTTTTGTTGCAGTATATCACATAGCATCCCCCAATATGGCAGTGGCGTCTGTCATGCTTTCAGGAGCTAAATGCACATATTGTGCACTGATCGAATGAGTCCTAAAGCTGTAAGGTTGCCTGGTCAGGGTGTCTTGGGATAAAAACAAATGCGAGTTCCGGTTGTGAGTTGAGCTTAACTTTTCTCTTCAGTCAGCCGATCCGTGTGATAAAGTGGTTTGCTTCCGATGACTGTCGCTTGTTCGTGTTCGCAGCACGCAGTGTTCGAGGTAGCGTCCGGGCTTGGGAACACAACAGACACCCGCAAACCCTAATGAATGCGTCAGGAGTGAATATCAACAAATCGGGCCAAGTTGTGTTTCTTCCAACAGTTTTCCGAAACTCAGCGAGGGTTTTGTTTTGAGCAAGGTCACTTGTATTAGTGTAAACGCATGACTTGGAAACGAATTGAACCGCTTGTAATGGAATTTAGATGCGTGCACAGTATGGGAAACCAAATTAGCGGCGCCGTGCGTCGCCCGAATGCTCCAAAGCTATAGAACGAGCGCTGTTTGCTGTTGCTTCTAAATTTCTTGCGATCAAATAAACTGACAACTCACCGCGTTGAAGTAGAAAACTGCATCTTCTACTTACACCGCTAAATTAAAGCATGCTGTAAAGACGACATGTCGCCTCGCGGCATATAACATGTGTCACGATCAATTTCAGACCTTCCGAGCTAGTTATCCTTCCTGCTACCGTGCCTGTGGACAGATGTAGGCTATCGAGAATATTCTTGCTACTTGAAGCATCAGTAAGACCAATGAGGGGGCAGGAAACTGAAATAACAAAACCGAATGAAGCCTTAGCATACATCACTATAATTTATTAAAGCGCCTGCCTAAACGAAAACCAACTCTGCTATTTGACACGCCCGCACGATATCTAATATACATAAAAATAAAACAATGGTGTACTCACCCGAAAGAAAGAATTCGTCGATAACGAATTGTTTCGAACAGTTTCGAACAAACCAGCACAGTGTCAGTCACATTAGCCAAATGGCATGTTTCTGATACATGTCGCTCTTCAATGCGCGTCGTCTGCTTCCTTCGGGAAACGATGAAATATACACTGCTATCTTTCCACCGCGATGACATGCATGATGGTATGGCAAAAGTCTATCAACATCTGCTTTTTTTCTTCATCGGGCTTGTGCGGCATGGCATTACGACAATTTAAAAACTACGAGGCATTCATTGCATGCCGTGATAGGAGACTTTCTCTCGCTTTAAGCCTGAACCTAGATCGACTGGTTCTCGGCGCGGCCGCTAGGTGGTGAGCAGTGGCGTAGCCAGAAATTTCGTTCGGGGGGGGGGCTCACTTTGCAGCTCGCCCTACTCCTTATAGAAATTCTCACGCGATCAAATTCATTTAACATTAATAATAAGTGCGTTGCCATTGCCAAAGCTGCTGCAAACCAATGCTTGAACGCTAAACACTGTCAAGACAAGTTAAATACGTATTTTTTCATAAGAGAATATACACGTATGTCTCAAAAATTGGGCCCAAAATAATTGATATCAATGCTTCCATGTTTTCTGTATATTGAATAAGTAAAGCTAATACCGCACGAACTTTAGAACTATATAAGTTTGAAACCAGCAAAGCAGCGCGTGCCGCTGATATGAAAAATGTAAAGGGCATGAAATGGAACAAGTTGAGGACAAATATTTTAATAAAACTTTCTTAGCCTCCTTCGCTTTCTCAAAATGTAAACAAGGTTCTTGAATGACAAAGAGAGAGAGAGAGAGAGAGCTCTCTCTGTCATTCAAGAACCTTATTTACATTTTTGTACATATTCAACGACCAAGGAAAAATCTCAGTGACGCTGTCCTTTGTAAGAATGTATTGCGCAGGAGCAGCTGTCACCTGTCGTGTATCGTAATTGCATCGAAATTATAGTCGCAACGGAGAGCACTATAAAAAGCAGGATTTCTGCAAAATATACGAGGGCGAGTCAAATGAAAGTGAGACAATGCGAATATATGAGAAACGGGGTACCTTTTTTTAAAATGGTCTCTATGAGCATTTAGAGTCGCGTAATTCCTGTCTCATAAAGTCCCTTGGGTTGCTGCTTCAAAAAGTCTGCGACTGACTTTTTCACGTCATTGTCCGACACGAATCTGGTTCCCTTGAGCTGTTTTTTCGAATGCTCCAAAATGTGGAAATCGCAAGGCGGCAGGTCTGGGCTGCATGGCAGATGTTGCAGCGTTTCCAACTTGAACTTTGCCAGTTTTGTATTCACCACACCAGCGACGTAGGGACGGGCATTGTCGTGGAGCAAAATGACCCCGGCCATTCCTCAACTTTCCACGTTGGTTGTTCTTGATTGCGACACGCAGCCGATCCGACGTTTCACAATATCGGAAACGATTGATAGTCTCTTCAGGTTTAGCAAATTCGATCAATAATGGCCCCTGACGATCGAAAAGAAAGTCAACAACACCTTTCCGGCAGCAATGACAGCTTTTGCTTTCCTTGGGGGTGGTGAATTCAAATGTTTGCACTGTAAGCTTTGCCGTCGTATTTCAGGCTGGTAGTAGTGGCACCATGATTCGTGCCCGGTGACAATAGCAGACAACAAGTCGTCACGCTCATCGTGATACCGGATTAGATGAGTCAAGGCAGCGCCAAACCTCTCCGTCTTCTGGCGGTGGTTCAAAATCTCTGCCATCCATTGCGCACACAAGAGCGAATAACCGAGATATTCATGAATTACACTCTTAGACAAAGGTACACCCTTTGGGGCGTATATCTGCCACAGAACAATAATCGTCATCTGCCTTGCTTGCGTTTCGTTTCTTGAAAACGCCGCGCCTGCTACTTTCCCATCGGAAATGCTATGTCATGGTAACAACGCGCATGCCGTTCAACGTTAAAGGAAGGAAATACGGACAAGACAATGACGCTTATTGTTTTGTGGCAAGATACGACCCAAAGGGTGCAATTTTGATGTAGAGTGTATGGTGAGACCCGAATCGTGACTCATATTCACACGCCCTGCCAATTCGTCGATGCTTATCCTCCATTCTTGTCTAATCAGCCTTTTCAATTGTGTAGGGGGTGATTGAATGGTGGCTTTGTCTCGGTCTTGGATTGTCTTTGCAAGTTTCACGTCTTTTTTTGATCCGTATGCTCTAACGCTTCACGGTGGCCAATGAAATGCAATGTTCAACGTACACGGCAGCCATACGACGACGAATTTCTTTTTGGGAAACATCTCCATCTGTCAGACACCTCACGACACCCCGCTGTTCAACTTTTGGAGTGTCCATTGTGTCACGCAACCATGTTCAACCCAGTGTATGCGAGCATTAAAAAACCTTGATCCTCACAACTGCGTGCCACTTTTGTAAATCGGAGATGCCCCTGTGACACGCGCATGCCTCGCAGATAATGAACTGAACCATTATTTCGCAGGGGGCTGTTGGTTCACTTTCATTTCACTCGCCTTCGTACATTAGAAATACGAAGATACAATGCAATACAAAAATGCGCAGATACAGCTAGGACAAAAAAGTGCCACTGGAAAAAAAGTTGACTGCACATATACACAAAACCTCGAAACAAGATATTTAAGTACACGTATAAGTCTCCAATAAATCTCCGTATCTAAGAAAAAGTCACTATATATGATGCGTCAAACAAGGCCAATAAACATGTCGCGCAACCACAAATTCACAGATCACAGCCCCCTATCACTCCACTCCCCCTCATGTAGCTTGCGCGACGGAAGGCGGCGCGTTTCATGCCCTATTTTCTCCCTTGCGCACACAAAACTGAGCCACCATCGTCGGCTCACCCATGCCGCCTTTGTGCCCCTTTACGCTTTTATTCGCACATACAGCAATCGGAGCGCTGTCGCGATGTTATCGCCCCTGGACTTCATACGGAACATGAAGGCGACGGCGACGGCAGGAATGCGCCTGAAGTTTCTATATAACTGCTATCACAATGCTATAATAAGAGCACCCGGCTACTGAAGCGTCCCGTGGCCTTTTACCCTCCGCAAACGAAGTAAAGAAATCGAACTTTCACCATGCAGCCATTCACTGCGCCGCAATAATCTATTTTTTTTTCTTTTGTGGGACGGGGGCACCGAAATGAAGAAAGAAAGGCAAAGGAAAGTATGTTGGCCACAATCGAATATCTACTTTGGGCACCTCATGTGGCTACCGAAGGAATATCGAAGAAAGCGTGGGACGCTTGCCCCACAGGTAGTTACCATACGCATACTCCTCGGCATCATACATTGGCGAGACAAGACTTTCCGGACAGATTGCGCTCAACCGAACGCGTTGCAATCCGTCGAGTCCCCACAGTGATGGCGGCGAGTGACCAGTAATTGTTTATTTTACTCGTCTGCTAGCAAAAAAAGCGTCCAAAACTCTGCCAGGCAAAAATCCACTCGGTCAGACAAACGAACACGCCCCAAAGTGCGCCACGCGGTGGTCGGAGCAACACGAGAAAAACGCATGCGCTCTGGCTGGCTCTGGGAGCCCGCGGCTAGCGAGAACAAGAAAATTGAAGAGGCCCAATGTGTACTCGCGAATAAAAGTCAAAGTCGAAAAATGAATAAGAACGTAGTTACCTTTGCTGGCTTTATTGTCTTGACATGAATGCTTTGGCGCAGGTGAAAAAAATGTTGATATTCTTATCTTTGACATGATGGCACAGATGAACCCCACAACGCTTCGACTCATAGGACCTCGCTGCGCACTTTGCAAACTTGTCTGACAGTGTGTTGACTTGGTTTGTCTCATTGTATGGTCCGATGTACGACATTTTAGAAAACTCACTGCACCTTTGGCGTGAAATGTTTATAACCACATTAATTCCGCAAAGTTCCGGAATTTAAAACCTAAAGCACGACTTTGGAAATGCCAGTGCACCTTTCGCATCAAAAGTTTACAAGAAGTTTATAACCATAAAGCTTCAGAATTGAAATCCAAGCGCTCCCTAGATTCCGCGGCCTGTGCGAGATGCCGCGACAAGACCGTTCGCCATTAAAACGCCTTTGAAACTTTGTGCTCGGATGTAGCTCCTTGGGCGTTACGATATGTGACTCCCGGTGCATTGGCGTTGCCGCGAAATCCAGCCCAATTGCGCAATGTTCGCGCTAAAATCTCTTTTCGAGCGTGGAAAGGACATTCTAGGCGAAATCGAGCATGATTTCCGGCGCCGGGGGTTGTTCTAGTCGGCGGCGCATGACGGCACAAAAAAAATTCGGGGGGGGGGGCTGAAGCCCCATAAGCCCCCCCCCCCCCTGGCTACGCCCCTGGTGGTGAGTGATTAATTGGAGTCGCGAATTATGTGGGACGCAAATGCTATCACCTCAATTTTTCTTTTTTACCTTACATATGCTTTTGTCTTCATTACTTGCGCTAAACTGCAAGCAAGAAGCACTTCGCGCTGTGTCAATGTCATCCTTTCCTTCAACAGCTCACCGAGGGTATATAATATCGTGGCAAACCCGCACATCTGTCAGTACCTGTCAACATTACAGTAGCTATGCATCGCCGATTCTAAATAATAGAGCTGCAGTGAAGGCCAAAAAATATTTCATCGCTCAGGAAGGGCAACGTTTTTGCAACAGGAGAAATAGTCGAATAATTTGCTACCGTAGGAAGGAGAGTATTCGATAAGACTCAATTGACGGTTCTTTCTGACAAGGAACTCGGCGCTTTTTCTCAACACTGAGGATAAACCAGCTGAGTTCCTATTGTGCTCGTTACCTGCAGGCTTCAGGAAACGTTTAGGTTCCCCTCTCTGCTGGGGATGCCGTAGGAAGCAATGTCCTGTCCTAAGCGTCGTTTACGTCGGTCGGTCATATTGCTTAACTGCGTTGTGTTCGAATCCATGATGCCGACACGTTACTCCGAGACACTCTTGGTGTGTGCGTGTGCGTGCGTGCGGGTGTGTGTGTGTGTGTGTGTGTGTGTGTGTGTGTGTGTGTGTGTGTGTGTGTGTGTGTGTGTGTGTGTGTGTGTGTGTGTGTGTGTGTGTGCGCGTGTGTGTGCGCGTGTGTGTGCGCGTGTGTGTGCGTGTGTGTGTGTGTGTGTGTGTGTGTGTGTGTGTGTGTGTGTGTGTGTGTGTGTGTGTGCGTGTGTGTGTGTGTGTGTGTGTGTGTGTGTGTGTGTGTGTGTGTGTGTGTGTGTGTGTGTGTGCGTGTGCGTGTGCGTGCGCGTGCGTGCGTGCGCGAGCTTCCGCATAGTATAGCTGAGGAATGTGCCACGGAAAATAGATATTGACCGTTATTTTCATCGAAAGACTGCCATATATAAACGCAGTTTTGCGCGCAGCTCTCGATCTAGCAGCTGAGTAGTATACGTCATCCGATTATTTCGTGCACGCGCGCGTTTATATGTTGTCTTTTTTAATGCACTTTGCCTTTGCTCTCGCTCTGTCATTATTTCGGTGGTACGCCGGACAGCGAAAAGACGCAGAAGAGCGCCGGCAAGGGACCTTGCTCAAAATCGCTTAGCATAATTGCTCTTGGCTCAGCAGCGGCTCGCCAGCCGACCGGCTCTGCGGGAGGCGAGCAGTTTAGGCGTCGCGCGCGCACCAACACACGCGCTGGCGCGGCTCGGTAGAGCCTTGCCTTTAAGCCAACTCTTTGTACGCGCCGCGTCGTCGCAAGCGTGCATGCCTGGAAGAGGAGACCTCGCAGTTCCCCCGGACACAATCACCCCCAGCATTCGTTTCACGCGCGGTCGCTAATAATAATAATGAGTGTTCGCCCGCGGAGGACAAGTCTGATACGGCGTTCCCTTGTCTCTCTCGCGCGCCGATCGTTAGAACGCGTATGCAAAGGTGTGAGATTCCAATGCAATCATTTTCTCTGGGTCTTTACTTGTAAGGCCACGCTGACTCATTTTTTCCTTTTTTTTTTTTTCTGGCGCAGGCACGGAAGCTGTGGCAGCGGCGATGACAGTGGAGCAATAGAGAGATACTGCTGCTGCATTTTCCGTTCCCTGAATGTTCGCGTCTCTGCAGAGGTAAGTCATTACCTCTGGCCTTCTGGTTTCGATACCTTGTCGTAGTCCGCACCTGACTCTGTTTCGCGTCCTTTTGTTTCTTTCGCTTTTCGTCGTCTCTGACGCCGATACCGAGACGACGACAGTGTGCGCAAGCATAAGCAGGTGCGAAGAATGCACGGGCCGTTTTTATCGCTCGCTTGTACACGCGTGTCTTTTTCGTAAGCGCTAATTATATGGACACTTCTAACGTGTTCTGGAGTGGTGCCCGATCTATATACTAGACTGTGGTGCGGCGATTTTGACCTTCGGTGCCTCTGATAGCGGTCGTACGTCAGCGGCAAATGAGCTTCCTATACAATCTTGTACATGGTTCCTTCCTGGTTTCGCTTCGCCAAAAGGAAACGCTTGCGGGTCGAGCGTTGTTTCAGCTTTACGATGGTCATCCTGCAGGCAAATAACTACAAGTATGTTACTAATTATTACGCCGCGCGGTTCAATGCGGACGCATATTCCTCTAAACAGGATAGCTTTTCTTTATGTTTTCCTCATTAACGTTCGTCGCGAGAAACTTAGGGGTAACGTGCCTAATAAACGAGGCTCCACGAAGGGCTGCTTTCTTCCGCCGACAGATGACGGGAACGTCTGATGCCAATTGGCAGTCAGTGACAGTACAAAATCTGAGGCGGATGCCAAATACCGTAAGACATTCAACCTGCACGTTCAGACACACACTTATGAACCTAATCGCGACTATACATGCTCTCCGCGAGAGGGACCAGTGTTAGCGTGTGCCTACATACAGTACCGCGGTTCGCACGGGCGCTGCTGTGGAGGAACCCAGCTAACGTCTCGAAGACGACGACAGTCGTTCTCAATTTCACCGCCGTCTGAGCCTTCCTAGCCAGGAGGAAAACAACGCGAAGTCTCATGCAGCTTTAGTAAAGCAAGACAGTTGGATTCATAATTTCCTGAAAGCTCCTAGACACCAATTCATCGAGTGCGCCCTTAGACAGCATACACGAAGCATTTTCTATATTGCATCGAACGGGCTTCATTCCCGGCTTGCTGCTGTGGCAACGACGATGAGGATGTTTGCCATCTATATACTCCTTGAATGCCCCAGACACGCGAGGCAAGGACAGCCGCTAGAACAAGAGCAACACTAAATTGACACACACCGACCTTTCTCAGTCGCAAAATTTCTGGGCCCCAAGCCATCGAAAATACAGCAGCGAAAAGTACTGAACGCACTGAAACATTTTCTCGATGACACAAGCATCCTTAACGAGTCCGCTAGATGCCGCGCTGTATAGCCATACACAGTAACTACAACTTGCTTGCATTATTTGTATATATGAGCGCCAGCATATTATGTGTTACACTATTTTGTACTCTGCGCTGAAGCTCACTTTGGACTGTCATATCTCGGTGTGTGCGTTATTTTATCAATGTGCATTCCTTATCTGTCCGCCTGCCCACCGCAGACTGCATTGGGACCCCGTGTGTGGGTCTGGGACTCCCTTTAGGAACTTAGTATGGTGCTACTATATGTTCGGGTTTGTATTGGACTGTGTGCTGTGGATTTCTGGCCCTGTGACGTTGTTTCTTTTCTTTTTAGTATATATATATATAAAGAAATAAGAAATTCTGAAGTTAATGCTGCCGGGTCTCGATGTCTTTACATGCGGATCCCGACGCGCTCTTAATATTTATTTTCTTAATTTTTATTTTATTTATTTGACAATACTGCAGGCTCCAATTGGAGTCCAAGCAGGAGTGGGCACAGGAACATAATCAGAACAAAAGTACAAATATCGTCCCACTTAGGTTCCAGCAATAAGTTGATCCGCATAAAATTGCAAAATATGTGGAAATCCTAAATCAAGGAGGAGGCCGACAGATGGTATGTAGAAGTTACATAAACAGGCATGTTTATGTAATTTCTGTACCACAAATTATATGGAAAGGTGTATTATATTTTTTTCCTATTTGAAATGGAACCTTTCCATTTAGGTAAATGGAAAGTATATTTGAAAAAATGTACACCTATAGCTGGAACCTAAGTGAAACGAGATTAAAGTGTAAACATATAGGATATTTGCTTATTAATTTGAGCACGCCACTTGCAGCAGAAATCTACGATGTTGGGGACCATAAACCACTTGTTCATCTCCACTTATATGGCTTCCGGTCTCCAGTGAAAACCAAAACCACGACAGCCCGGTTTCGTGGTACGCGAGAATAAAGTACACTTGTACTCAAGTAGGGATTAAAAAAAAAGACAAGAAAATATTACGGTAATTATGAGCAGCATGAGCCACCGCTGGCAGCGTGCTGTCCGAAGCACTACTATTCACTGTACGCGTTCGAAGTGACGAGGTAAAGGAGCAAGTTTCATGGGCTGTTTTTCTGAATTTAAGAAGTTTAAGACCAATATGTGCAATAAACTTCTTGGTTAACATGGCCGTACTTCTTATGCCATAGCTACCCGCGGGTGAGTAACCGCCACCACTAGCTAGTTCGACCTATGCCATGGTCCTTGCTCAAGATGTTTGGGCGCTATTATCATCATCATCGCCGCCGTCGTCGTCGTCGTCGTCGTCATCATCATCATCATCATCATCATCATCATCATCATCACCACCACCAGCATATCTTTAAGTCCACTGCAGGACGAAGGCCTCTCCCGACGATCTCCAATTACCCCTGGCTGGAGTTAGCTGATTCCAACTTGCGCCAGCACATTTCCTAATTTCGTCACCCCATCTAATTTTCTGCCGTCCTCGACTGCGCTTCCCTTCCCTTGACATCAAATTTATAACTGTAATGGCAAGCCTGTCATCTGCCCTACTAATTACATAACCTGCCCAGTTCTATGTTTTTCTCTTAATATCGAATATAATATTGGCCACCCTCTTTGCTCTCTGATCCACACCGCTCTATTGCTGTCTCTTAACGTTACGGTTTTAACAATCTACGTGTATTCCCGTCTTCCATGACACCTAGAGCGTATAATTCCGTTCTGATGACGCAGTATAATTACCGATGGTGAAGGATCGTCCGCGGCGCGTCCTTTGCTTGCGCTGACGCTCGTTTCACTTACGCAATTCTGATAAGCTTACCAGATACACAGTCGACCACTACCGGCTAACTTGCTGTCATACTTAACGACTGCTCGTAAATGCGTTACCAGACCGGAGCCATATGCGTGATCGATCTCTTGTGGGAATATGTAATTCGGAAAGCGCTAATTAGCTAAAGCAGCTGCACGAGGTGTAGTGAGAGCAACTTGTGTGTAAAGAAGGAGACACTGCCCTTTAGGCGTTATTTTCACGTCGCGTTGTTATCGTGGGCACTGATAGAGGAAGAGCAATAGAAGTTTTCCCATGTTGACACTTTCCTGTCATCACATGGTTGCATCGGCCCATCGTGCTGTATTTGACGTCACATGAATGTGCAACCAAAACTAATCTATTATATGTGGCCCCGGTGTCGACAGGAGCCGATCGTGGCATTAGCCGGGTCAAACCTCTACATCCATAGTTGCCGTTCTGCTGGGAGTGGCCCCCTTCAGCGGTATTATTTCGCGACATGGACGTGTGCGGGCAAACTGTATGTTCCTGCTGCAGTGGCTGTAACGATTTGTTGCTTCGGCTTTCTCGCCAAAGGCGAACAGAGTCGCGATTCGCCAGTCTGGAATTACGAAGTCGGTGCTGAATTCATTGACCACATTTATTTTTACTTTCGGAGTAGGATTATCATTTAGTCAAGTAATTAAACAATGTTTAGCCACTTGAACGACGTTTAGTCGTGTCCATTTAGCCTGTGCCTCTGCTGGCAACCATGAGCAGGCGCAAGCAGGCGCCACCGCTTTGCCCTAGAAGATACCATTATGACACGCTCGTGAAACTATGAGAAAGACCTCATAGCTAAAAATGAATAAAAAAGGAAAAGAGAACACTCGCATACTGGCTAGTATATGTACTATACTAGACAGGACAACACTTCACTGTTACAGGAGGTGACGCGCAGTTGGTTTGACAAACGATGCGGCCTTCCCACTGCACCCTTTGAACGCATATTACAACGTTATGGCGACAAATTACTTCGACACATTGGAAAGGGTGAAGCCCCAGAGAGGAGGAAAAAAGAAGAGGGACTGGGGTGGACGGGGGAGCACTGATATCAATAGAAGAATTACCGCTGAAATCCTGTTAGTACTATATTTTATTTCGTGACGTGAAAAGGCAATTAGCATTTCTGCCACATTGCATTTGATACTATATTGCGGTCCAGTTTTATTGCATAGCTTCAATTTATCACAGTGTAAGTTATTTTCGCTGCTATATCCCTTTCCGTTTCATCTTCTTTATCTGTCTTAGTTCAGTGCGTCACCGAGTATTTCCGCAGAGGCGTCTTGTATCCTGCATATCAACTAAATGATTGAACTCGGCAAAGTACGTGCTCCATAGTCACGTGTTGAAGCATACTAACGTGAACGTTTGGTAAGAGAATATATTAATATCTTTCTCTTTGCATGTGCACTGTGCAACAAGGATATGTACAGGGATAAGTGCTCCGAGCGGCGCCCCGGTTACATTTTCACCATGGCAGGACCAGCCGGTAGTTAGCGCTTGACGAAAAAGAAATGGAGCCGAGTAATAGGAGTCGTTACATTAAACTGGCCCTGTGTTTTACTCACAGAGTGACCGGTTTACACCATATTCGCCTTCTTCAAATATATTGCGGGGTCCTACCGGCGTTATAAAGCACACATGCAGCTCACACCTTGTAACAAACCTCAATAACGAGTGTGGTGTCTGAAATGAGCAGACGTGAACATTGCTTCATATAGGACGACACTTCGAGCGGGCCTGTATACCGGATTGCTAGGCAATTTCTTTCGCATTTTTATTTCTTTAATTTTGTCGGGAAGGCTTGGCCACTATTTGGTTTTCTTCCTTGTAATCGCTGCCATGAACGCAATTTTGTCGCGAGTCACGACTTTACTGTGGAACTGGGACGTGACTCTGCTGCGTGTACATGCCCACAGAATTCGTACAAAATGAGCACCCCCAGCCTCACCCCCTCCCTTTCGTTTAGTATGTTGGAGAGCATTCCCCATGCGTTTACTCAGTGTATCTGCCCCCCCCCCCCACCTCCTCCCCATTCTATTGCCTTTTCCTCCTCTTCTCGCCACCTTTCGTTTTCACGCCGTTGTGATGAGACCCGCACATACGTACGCACACAGGGACGGGGAGAGAGCGAAGCCGCCGCAGATGCCGCCGCAGGGATGACGGGACAGCCGAAAATTGAATGTGTCGGTCCCGCTGTAACTTGTCACATGGCCTGTCACTTGTCCCTCGGATGGTGGCGTTTGCAGCCGCCCGCTTCCGCGGTCCACATTTCCTTTTTCTTTTTTTCGGTGCAAACTGCTTCTTTTGCGCAAAAAGCGGTGAATAGATGTGTGAGAGAGTGAAAAGAGAGCGCAGGGGAAGGCGACAGCAAACGGTGAAAAGGCGACCTGGCGTGCGGCCGGGCACCCGTCCGCGAGGCAAACGATAAAACCAAATTTGCTTCCCGCTTTATTCTTTTATTTATTTATTTTTTTACTTCTTTGGTGGATTTGCTACGCTGTGCGACTGTTGAGCAAAGCTGGACCGTCTCCGCACACACGGCTTCTGTACCACGCGTTGCGGTGAGGAACTTGGGGTTAAAAAAGAAAGAAGCCTTTCTAATTTGGCCTCGCGGTAACAGAGTTGCTTTCAAGCGCTCCCCTCCGCACCATAATGAATTCTTTGGTATACGTAGAGTGTAAAACGTATACTGTATACACAAGCGATTGGATGCTAGCTTGCAGACGCTAAAACTTATGGAAAGGAGAAAGAAAAGAAAGAAAACGAGTATTATTCGTGTGGAGTTTCTCTTCCAGGTCACGCGGAGATGCCAGCACTGTAGCTGTAGCAGCGGCTTGCGAGCACCTTACTCATTGCTGTGGCTGTACACGCTTGCTTTGACGTTGGAACTGACATGTCATTGACATTTAAGCGCTCGGGATGCTGATTATATTAACTCTAGAGCCTGTCTTTCGCGCACAGCTCACTGGATGGTCTTCGCCACCGTCTCTGCAGTTTCACTGGTTCCAACGGTGGTTCGAACAGTTCGAACAAAGCAGTTAGCAGTTCGAACAAAGCGCTCTCTACGATCTGACGCCGGCTACGATACATGGTGATAGCGAACATGGTATCTGCGAATGGGACACCGCACAGCGGAACACAGTGTTTACACACGAGGAGCTTTGTGAATTCGACCGCTGAACACCAGTTCAGTGGTCAGCGATTCTGTTCGTGTCATTATGTCTTTCGCATACATATGTAACAAGAATGTGAACGTGAAAGAGAAAGAGCTGCGTCCACGCTGGTGTATGATTAACTATATTGTTCTGATATCCAATAGACACTGAGTTGTTCTATATGAATAAGTTGTGGGGAAGGCGATTGCAGCGAGGAGGGGGTGGGGGAAGGTTTCACATGTATATTTATTTAGTTATTTTATTTAGCATATACTGTGGGAACCAGTAAAGTTCCATGCAGGAGAGGGCGTACAAAACAGTCAATGCATGCAATAGTCTTTTTCGAAAATTAAAATAAAGAATAAAACGAAATCCCCTATAAGGCGAAAGTGGGACATAGCTTCAGCAGAAAACAGCTCACATAGGAGGCATAAGAAAATGAGAACATTTTGGCAATGTATTCCACTCAGCGATCGTATTTGGAAAAAGATGAATATTTATATACATTAGTGCGTGCGAAAATTGGTTTAATATGATAGGTATATTTGTGGCGGTAGCGTCTTGCATCTTTGTCGACGACATCCTCAGGTTGAAATATCAGCTTACCAAAGTGTATCGAACGAAGCATGTTGAGCCTGGCGACTTCCCTCTTTTCTTTTAGCGATTCAAGATTTTCTAGTTGTAACATAGCTGATGGAGAGTCGTTACGTTTATAAAGATTTAATATGGAACGGGTGGATGATCTTTGAATGTTTAGAAGTTTCTTCTTCTTCGTCTTCTTTTTTTTGTGTTTGTTGTTGTTGTTGTCGTCCGACGTGTCCGCCGTGTTCGCATACTCGAGAGACAGTCTGATAATTTATTTGTATGCCTTTAGCCCAACTGAACTAGCTGAACCTTTCAGTTTGTCTTTTAAACTGAACTTCGTTTGTAACGCACAACATACATAGTCAATGTGCTTCGTCCGTTTCAGACGTGACGTTAAGGTGACGCCCAAGATACTTGAATTCTTTTATACTTTCCTGACGAAATGTGCTTCAGTATCCTACGTAAAAGCAAGCTTGCTTATTTTATTAGGGACCCAATTATGTGTTTACAACACCTATATCATACCGTCGCTTTCCAGTGTAGCTGAGTCAACGCAGAACGAACGCTGCCGACGTGGCTATTTGCAAGCATGATTATCTTGGTGTGCTCACGTTCATGGCTCGGTTTTGATCGCTTTAATGCTTCTAGTGCAGTCGGCGATACACACTACACTACTATACTACTATGTCAGCTGTCGCACCACCACACGCAGTAGTCTAATACACCAGGACGCTTCTAAAGATTGATAGTGACTTGATGGATTATTGCTGCATTTCATTCGGTTACGCATTCAACATCCCTCCTGAAAAGGGTAGCGGGGAGTGTTACAGTCTCGCAACTACAGTATATTTGGAGCCCCTCACGTTACCTTTACCTATTCAATTCGTTATGCATACCGCACCTTTCGGAGAGGTCCCAAGGGTTGCATTCTTTCGCCTATAACGTGCATATTACTGTACCCACCGATCACACTTAACCATGGGAGCTACGTCGCCCCCACGGCAAATTCCAAAAGCCCACGAACGGTTCTCGTTCTCAAGAGCGCCTTCGTTGTTTCCCCTCGTCTCATACAAACCCAATCACGTGTGCCACGCATACATATAAATATGCGACTGCCAAGTCAATTACGCGTCTCTGCGACCGCCTGCGGTCTTCACCTTCGTTTCGCCCCTTCCTCTCCCCCGCGCTCCTCTGGCCATTTCTGCCGCACGCTTCATTGATATATATATACCCCATCAGATTCTCTCTCTGAATCTCACCCCTCATACCAGCACATGTACACGTGCCAGAGATAAGGGGCTTCTCTTTTCACGCTATTTCTGCGGAGAGTTGCCAGATAAATTCTTCTTCTCATTTGCCAACTGTAGCACCACACACTGGCCGCCCCATTCTTCGCATCGATATGCGCGTTGATCTGGCCAAGCGCGTATCTTGCTCAGCGCTACAGAAGTGCCTGCGTGAGGTTCTTTCGTCTTCTTTTCTTTCTTGCTCTTCTTATTCTCGCCTGTACCCTCGGGGCCTCTCTCGCGGGAGACAGAGGGCCGCGTCGACCTCAATCCGGGCTTTCTGCTGCCGCGGCGCCCGGCAGCGTTGTTGGGAAGCCGAACGGACACTCATTCTCTAGGCGGGAGTGTGCGAGGATCGAGGCGACCCGCCGGTGGCGTTGTTGCATCTCGCAATGTGGGGAAACGCGAGCCAAGCGGTGCCTTGCAGCGAGCCGCTCGCCGGAGGGGGAGAGTTGCGTTTGAGGACCGGCTCTGCGAAGTCGCCCCGGGGCCCGTTAATTGGCGACCCCGGAAGGGCACCAGTCCCGTACCGGCTTTCTTTGTGCGTGCGCCAGCGCCCTCGGTTCCTGAAGCCGTTGTATGGACACATTGGATGCTGGCGGTGGAGGGATGGGTGCGCGTGCTGCCGTGGTCTCACGTGGCTGCTTGAGTTCCTTTATCTGTGTCTAGAGAAAAGACGGGGAATGCGGGAGATGGAAATTCAAGACGATGGAGCAAAACGTGAACAAGGTGAATGCAGGCTCCTGCATTCACCTTGTTCACGTTTTGCTCATCGTCTTTATCTGCGTCTGTGATTTCATTCCTTTCTCGTTTTTTTTTTTTTGTTTTGTTTTTCTTTGCGCGTAACGGTCTTTTCTCTTCGGGCGAGGTCACCTTGAATATCTCTCCCTTTGCTGCGTCTCAAGTGGCATCCAGTCTGAGAGAAAATTTCGGGCAGATCTCTAATAAATGATAGCTTCTACGTTAACTTTAGAGTGTGTACTGCGCACACGTTATGTGTCATGGTTTTCATGTGGTATAGCAAACTGTGGGAAAGCTTCCTTTTTTTTCTTTTTCTTTTGTTTGAGCCGACTGTCTGTGAAGTGTCTGTGACCACTAAGAACGGTTCTCTGCAGTCCATATGTCAGGCTATGAGCAATGTGATATATGTTACCTTATCGGCCCTGATTTATTTTTATTGTTATTTTTATTGGTTAAATTTGGCTGTCTAGTGCTTGGCTGCAAACTACTAGATAGCTTAAACAGTTCACTTCATTAATCACAATCCTTCATTGATTTAACAATTTAACGTTGTGGAGAAGCGACCGACATATTGTACTTGCTGCCAACATTTTCTATCCATAATATTCAGTGACTGCGGACGCCGCTTTATTTTCTTTCTGCTTGGAACGCGAGCACATTAATAATTTATGCAAATGTATCTTGCCCGTTACTCTTTGCGTTGAAAGCAACCCGATTTTATTCTTGTAGGCATCTTCAATGCTTAATGATGACATGTTCGCGCATGCTGAAGCGGAATCGCCATCGATGTATAATTTTGCTTGGCTGAATTTCATGGCGCCAATACATTGCAATGTCGGTCATTCTTAATTGCAACATCATGTTTTCGAAGTTATGCGACGTATGGTTCCACCCGCTGCTGTATAATCTTGCATTAAATGCTATAAGCATTGAGACAGAAGAGCGTAGTTTGCAGGATGCCACTTGCAATTTTACGTATTCTCCGTGCTCATTGCCAAATATGGGAACTTCAGAGATGCAGTTCATAGTCACATGGTTAACTGGGGGATTAGGAGAAGAAGGTGTAGTTATTAAGACGAAATAAAAAACAAGACGTGCTGAAGCACAAGAGCAAATCTAGGCTATTCCGTCTGTCCCTGATCAGTCTTATTGAACCGAGCAATTATCAACTAGTTATTATTGTTTGTCGATGCGCATGGTAGCGTAATAAAGCTCAGGACGTTAGCGTCCCGAGTTTAAAGGCAGGCACAGTAGCAACTCCCCGCCTAAGTGTGTACTTTCCTGCATGTGCTACAATTATCGCACCACGTGCAGCCTCGTCAGGTGTATATGCATCCTTCCTTAGATGCCCGTGCAGCTGCGCTAGAGGGGATTGTTCAGAACCTACTAACTCACGCAGTCTCTGTACTCTTTAGGTGAGTGAGTCCCTTTTATGCGAAGTAGTCGCGTACTTAATTAAATTGGTGCCACTAAATTGATACCGCAAATAAGAATTTGCGCCTACTTCACAGCATGGGGAACTCCGTGCCTTTGGGTAACGCAGTCCATGCCCGCTGTTTCAAGTTGGTGTAACAGTGTAGTGGTTGGTGTAAGGCATGCTTTGGTACTAGAGACGGTGCCCTTGACTTAGCGGTCGACGCCTTGTTATGAAACCGAATACACTTTAACGCAATAGCTGTTAAGGGCCTCATGTCGCAGAAAATCCGGCGTCGGCGTCGGGGGAGTTGTCCGTGAGCGAAATGTTTCATATATATTTAGGTATACGTATATTCCACGCCTTGCTGTACAATATGCGGTATATACGAGTTATATAGCCACACCCTCCTATCACTAAAGTTGCTCATACCTTGTCTAACATTCTTTACAAAGTTATTCCTCATAATTTTGAGAATTCCAACTCACTAACAAATGTCTTGAAACAAAACATCGACAGCGCAAGCCTTTTACGTTAAATCTTTTCAGACTTAAATGTTAAAAATGCGAAGCGATAACATAAACCTGAAAACGATGTGATATTTTTTCTGGGGGGGGGGGGGGGGGGAGGGGGTGCGTTGCTGTGTACTACTTCCGGCACCGGCCCACGCGTTTCTACCAGAAAGTTCGCCTTTGAACATGGCGTTCGCGAGCAGCTTTTCCCGGTAAACATTAAGGCTTTAACATAAGCTGCAGTTGCCGGGAAGCGTGGGAAGCAGTCAAAGGGCTTTGAATGCTATCGAATTCCATTCTCAAAAGCGAAGCTTAAGCGTCCTCCAAGTCTTTCTATAGGGGCATGTGTTAGACGCCACTCCAGATAGCATAGGGTGTCCCAGCTAACGTTAGACAAGCTGATGAAAGAATATATATGTTAAGCAGCTTTGCTAACGTTAGCTGCACTGTATAGTGCTACATTATCATGAACGGAGAGCAGGTGACTAATGTAGTGCTCCTGCGCAGCAGTGTTCACTATTCGCAGCGACGGTGTACAGGTAACTCCGCAATGCTGCTTCGAGAGAGTGCAGCCTTCTTAAGGGCGCTGCCCATTACGCGTCCCGCTCCGCGTCCAGGGCGCCTCGATTGCAGTGGCTCCCCTGCATGCTCCCGATTGTGCGCGAGAGCTCAGCCGAAGAATGAGAGTCGCCCGCGGACGGGAGACCCATTTCCAGACCAGTGGCTCGCAGCATATCGATTAGCCTAGAACAGGCGGCGTCCCGCCATTGTTTGGAGGAGATACGCGGCCACCACCGCCAAGCCTACGCACCCACCCAGGCGAGCACGCACATTCGCCGACCATACGAAGGCGTACGGACAGACAGAGGCTTCGCACTGCACAAACAACCCCCCCCCCCCCCCCCCCCCTGCGTGTGCGGTGTCTCGTCTCGGCTCCTGCTGCCGCTGCCACCTCGGATGTATATGCGGTCACCTCGATGTATCTACCTATTGTCACGGCCCTGCGGGGAGTCCCGTCGGGTAATTTTAATTGTCGCCGACACGGCTGTTCCTCTCAGTGCCCGCGCAATCGAGGCCGTATATCTGCTGTCTGGAGACGGCGGGAAAGTGCGAAGCCGCGCGCTGGCCAGGACGTTTAGTCTCGGGCCTCGCTTCTGGACGGATTTAATGGCTGGCACGCCCAAGCCGCTCCTGTCGGGCTCTTCCGGTGCAGGCGATTGTTACGCTGCTGGAACTTCGAAGCTGCCGACGCTTCAGTGAGATTTCGTTTTTCTTTCTCTCTTTTTTTTTTTACGCTGTCTGTATAAAGTGTTCACAATAGGTGACAAAAGATAAGCTGTTTCTTATACTAAATTCTTCTTAGCTTTCCATATGCTCAGCACAAAATGGTTGCGCAGAAAGCCATGTAAAGTTGACACGGCATTCTCGCTAACCTACGCGGATCAAACTCAAAGACACCTAGCGTTATTCTTGGCAGAAGTGAATTTGCACCGTCGTCGAACCTTACTCTTGAATTCTATCAAAAATATAAAGTATTGTTGCGTCACTGCTACAAAACCATTTTGCCTCGTATCTGTTGAATCACTGCAGCTCCTAACAAAGTAAAAGTGTTTAGCCCATTGAAATGCACGTACAACATTTTAAGGTAATGAGAGAACACCTCTTGCCTTCTCTACCGACAATTTGGCGTCAGAAGCGAAGTTATTCACTTTACACGCGCTTTTCCAACACTTTAGTGACACTATATGCCTTAAGCGGCTTCAGCACGGTGCCGTAATCTCAATACACTTGGGCAGAAAATTCTCGTGTGACTTTATGCGAATCAGTTGACCGTTTGGTGAAAATTGGTGCCAGTAGAGGCATATTCGGTGGCTCCGTGCCTTAACTTTCTGCTTCATTAAATGTTTATCGATCGTTCTCGTGGACATTAGCTGAAGAATCAAGCATAGTGGCAGTGTGGTGTACTTGTAACAATACAAATTGTACACTTATACATCGAAATCTGCAGCACAGCCTGGACGTTACTTTTGTCCAGGCGCGATCATTCACGTTCTGTATATTAATAAGTGCTTTTTAAAACCATTTACATACAATGAGGCATACTATAGCCTCAAGGGCCCAAATGGCATAGCTTACTGAATTCCGCTATTCTAAGTA
This sequence comes from Dermacentor variabilis, assembly GCF_050947875.1. Lineage (NCBI taxonomy): Eukaryota > Metazoa > Arthropoda > Arachnida > Ixodida > Ixodidae > Dermacentor > Dermacentor variabilis. The sequence goes on from NC_134571.1 coordinate 102,591,356, forward strand.
GAATGACGTTCTCCGAGCAAGTGGCCAAAGTTGCTGCGCTTAATCAGGTGCTGGCAAAGGAACTTGAAAACATTGGGTTTGTTGGTAAGCTAGTACCTCTGATTCGTCGGTGAGTCATGATCGTTTATATTATTTCGGAAAAGACAATGTCAGTGATGACTGCATGGGCATTGTAAGGTCGCATCGATTATTTTGTGTACTTCTTAAGTGTCGCGAGTCGCCCATGTGCTTTGTGTATAGAGAGGGGGTCCACTCACCTACACGTCCGAGGGCCAACCGTTTGTGTTTTATGAGGGGTCGGAAGGCCCGCGTGGTGCCGGATGACGAGTCAGGGCGCACGCCAGGGGCGCGCGGTGCGGTTTCGGAAAAGGCGGTATTGTGCGCACTGAGTTGGCATTCCGCCTACGGCCATAATAGGTCCACACAAACCTTAAATGCGGCTGGTGTACGCGGTGTTGTGGCACCGGCTACCGAATCCCTGGCTGGCTGAAGACGCCACCGAGGTTTAGAAGGGCCTAGCAATACTGACCACGTGCTGCCTGTACGGAGCGGGGGTCTGCTCGCCTACGCGCTTGGGAGGCAACCGTCGGGCTTTGTTGCTGAGTGCTGAGAAAAGCACGCGTGGTGTTAAATTGCGACTTGCAGTGTGCGCTGTAGAGATGCAGAGCGCACGTGAGGAGCGCATTCGCAGAACGTCGTCTTGTAGACAATAAGTTCGGACGCCATGGACGGTCATAATTCTCCCACGCGGGCAAACCTTCAGTGGAGCTGCTGTACGTGGTGTTGAAGCCTTGGCTTCCCAGACGTCTGCGGAGCAGAGACGCCACCGAGGTTTGAAACGGCCTAGCAATAAATTGTGCGGGCCTGGTGTGTTTTGCTGATGCCGTCACTGACTACGTAAAAATGAGAGGGGAACGGAGTTTTAGGTAGAAAGAAAACAGTTTTGTTTTCCGATATGTTTACTTTTAAGAATAAGTCCATACCCCTTTGGGTTGTGGCTTAACAAACTGTTAACTCTCATTGGCAACTGCATCTGTGGGACAGGCCAACGGCCCTACCGCCCTTTTTCTTTGTTTGTTTGAGTTATAATAATCGCGTCGATATGCTCGATAGGCTATCCCTTAGAACGGTCTGAAATCAGAATTGCTGATAGATCAATGAGGCTCCGTATACCATGTACGTTAAATGAGTCTGGGCTGTAAAAGTCATTGAGATAGTCGAAGAGTGAGACTTTATGTCTCAGTTGTTCAAGTCGTAATGCACTTGTTTTGTCTGCCATGTATATAAAAAAGTTTACCTATAAATGTTTCTTGTACATCGGATCTCCATCGCTTCCTGTCTGCATTCGATCAACAACTGCCGATCATCGTCTGAGAAACTTACGTTCCAATGGAGAAGCGAGGACAACAGACAAACGAAACTTTACTGGCTTTGTATAGGGACGCCATGGGATAATGATATATGGGCCGCCTTCATTTCACTTGCTGTTGACGGTTGTAGTCAACAGAGCCTCCGAGAGCCGCAAGTTACGAAACTGTCGATGTCGTGCTTATCAGAGCATATAATCGAAATCGAGCACATAATCAACATACGCATACGAGTAGTAAAGTTGCTTGTTTGAGAGGTGAATGCGGGAAGCCGGCTCTCTTTCGAAGCTAGGAATACCTGAAATTTCAGACTATTGCCTGAGACTCCACAAAGCAGGCGACGGTAGTGCCGCAGTAAGCGAGGCAAAGTGAGTAACGAATATATCTGGGAACTCCAGTACGTAATCTCTGAGCTGCGCAGAGGGGCTGCATGCGGAACGAGTGGTGTGTATGAATTCGGAGCTATTTGAAGGGCTACGTGTGTGTAGGTGCTATGGTGGCCCTGGGCTGTGACTTTTCTTGCGACAGCTGTTCACATAGGAGGATCGACATAACCTGATTGCATATCGTGGATGTGAGTACTGCATGTACGGGGTCACGGAGAGTGCGCAGCACAGCTGCAATCGATAGCCAGGTGTTTGCCGTCTTTTTCTCGCGATGAATTTTAGCAGGCGCCAGTAACGTCTCTGTGTTAATCTTTTGGGGCTTGATTACGAAAAATGGATTTATTTATTTATTTGTTTATTTGTTTATTTATTTATTTATTTAGTTATAGATAGATAGATAGATAGATAGATAGATAGATAGATAGATAGATAGATAGATAGATAGATAGATAGATAGATAGATAGATGGATAGATGGATAGATAGATAGATAGATAGATAGATAGATAGATAGATAGATAGATAGATAGATAGATAGATAGATAGATAGATAGATAGATAGATAGCCAAGTTGTAGCACACCTCTCCTTTCACTTATTTCTATCGTTCTGCAATGCGTCCTGGTAGTTGTGTTGATAACAACGTAATCAAACGCCGCTCTATAGCACTCGACAGTATACACTCGCACACGACGGCGCGCCGTGTGGGGCGGGCGGGTCGTCGATCCGCCGCTACTGTGTTCACCGCAGCTCTGCGTGGCATTCCACGACAGAGGTGCGCCGCCACCGCTTTAATCGCACCTCCTGGCCGCACTCCGCCAGCGAGCATGCACCGCCGGCTTCGGGTGTCCAACCGTCGGCGCGGCTGTGCGCAGCCTGGAAAGAAGAGGAGGTGGGGTGGTGTCGGTGGTGGGGGCACAACAGCGCAGCGGGGTGTCCGCTCGGAACACCTCCTCGCGAGGCGACCAAAGCGGAGCAATTATCGGGTCCCGCCGCCGATCGCTGGGCTGCGCTGCTCATCAATAACGCGCGCCGCGTATCCTTCCACCGCGTTGGGGGTGAGCGGGCGACCGAAGCCGCCGACGCTGCCGCACTGGGAGTGGCGTTCGCGTCCACAGCATCTCGCGGCCGCCGCTCCAGCAGTGTGCACACACCCTTGTCCTTTCTGTCGCCGGAGTAATTGTCCTTCCTGTCTCCTTCACTCTCTCTCGCTCTCTAGCACCCTTCGGTGCACTTTCCATCATCTTCGCTCAGCGTATTGTCTGCGCCGCAGCCCCCCCGTAGATTTATCGGCATGAACAAAAAACACCTGAGGCTGTGTCTACTCATATGCAGGTACACGCTTTGTTTTTATTTTTGTTGTCATCTTTTATTATTGTACGAGTTGGGCGCCGAAAGTCTCGCTGTGTCGGCGAGCGGTTACATCGGACGTTGAGAAAAATCTATAAAATATGATTTCAACAGCGTTCGCGACGTCCTGAGCGCGTGACTATGCGAAAGGTGGGCAAGGTGCGATTCGTGTATGAAGTGAGAACAGAAGACGTACGCGTATGCTCGTTGTCCTACGGCTAGCAACGCAGTGTAAGCGTGTATGGGCGTTGTACGCATCTGTGCGTCGCTGCCAGCCATGCACCTCATCAAGTAAAAGTTGGGGTGCGGTTGGGGCGGCGAGTTGTTATGTCTGGCGACTCTTCAAATCAAATCAAGTTTATTTTTCCATAGAGAAATGGAGAAAGGCCGGAACAAAAAGTTAAAGCTAAGTCACTTGACCAAGGTTCAGACCTCCGTTTACATGACAGACAGCCGTGGTGGCCAGGGTAAAAAAATGCACTTATAATACAATTCAGTCGCAATTATTATACAAGTGTGATACAAGCACAGGTATGAGTAACATAAAGGGATGCAAAAGAGAATGTAAAGCATATAACAATGTCAATTTGTGTAGTTTGAGAGAATTATACAAAATATACACAATATATACAAGGTGTGTGTATATATACAATATACAAGGTGTCCTACAGTTGCATAACAAAACTGTGCGTAAAATTTTTTTTATTTTTTTATTTACATTTTCTATTGCAATCTCGTTCTCATGCAGATAATGCAGAAGAACAGGGAGAGTGTGTCGAAGCATCTGCGTACCGTAATATGTACGGGGATACAGCACGCTTTAAATCTGGATGACGTGTAGATAATTCCGTGTCTTCAATGCTAAATGAGCAATAGAATCGAGCATCTTCTCAGGGGTGATAATATTTTGTTTGTATTTTATTGCCAGTGTATATGCGTAATGACTGGGAACGTTGATAAGGTTAAAGCGCTTGAAAGGGGGTTTAGTAGGTGTTTATTATGGGCAAATGTCAGGCACTCATAACAGCACTCAACTCAACTCAGGCATTCAACGTAAGCTCATTCTCAATCTGACGCTTACGGGTATTTTCAGTGGGCTATCACAAGCTCATTCAGTACTTCGTGTCACTTCGCGCGAGCCCTTAACGAGCGCGCAGATTCCATTCTTTGATCACTAGATTGTTACACGTAAGAGTATATTTAATAGAAACAACAATAATGATAATAAATCAATAATCAATCAATCAGTCATGTTTATTTCATGTGCCCAGGTCTGAGTGCTGGCGCACGCAAACATTAAAATAAAAAAAACAAAAAGCACTTCAGGGGAATATAATTGAATAAGAAAGCAGTGAATACAAAGAACAATTGTGAAGAGAAGAGAAAAGATACAACAAAGCGCAATGTAAAATACAAAAGGAAAAGGAGGAGAATGGTTGTTTAACAATGCATGGAACTATGAGACAACAAGGCAAAGCTCGGAAAGGAACGATGACAGCGAGTTATGAAAAATATCAAGGCCATGAACATAAGCATTATAACGACACTGTATTCTGCGGATGGTTGCGTGTTGTTGATGACGGGCAGGGGCAGATAGAGGTGTGTGTTCTCTGGTGACCTTGCACGGAATACGAAGCATGATACAACTGAGGGGTTCGGTACAGGTGAATATACCGTGAAAACAACAACAACAACAACAATAATAATAATATTTATTGCATGCCTCTAAAGAAAACGTACACAAGATTCCCTGCCAAAGCCACATTGGGCTCCACTGACAGTGCATAAGGTTAACAAAAGGCAAGGGGAAAAATTCACACAATAACGTTAAAAGCTAACAGATAATTTACAGTAAAGGCAAACAAAGCACAAATTGTAGTGACTAGTGTAGTGACTACTCGCATAAGGTCCACTATAACTCCGCATGAAAAAAAAAAAAGAAAAGGTAGAAGGATGTATTCAAGGAATTTGGGGAGCAATAAAGAGGTATTACAAAAAGTACAAACTAAGGCAAGAAGAAAAAAAAACGATAAGGCGCGGTTAGTATTTGAGTTATTATTCTTCCATTATTGGTACGTAAACAAAAGCTTATAACTCTACCCAACTGAAATAGTTCTCATTAACTTCTTTAGGTGGTGCTTTGTAGTTGTGTCAAGTACATGTGATGGTAGAATGTCCTGAAAAGAAAGGACTTAATTATCATGGAGGATGCATAATTAGATGGAGGCGTGACTTGGACTTCACTTCAGGAGTAATTACCACACATTTCGAATCCTGCTTCCACATCAGTTCGTTGAACCAGCGAGGAACTCAGCAAATCTTATTGCGGCCTTTTGGTGTGGACATAGTATTATAGCACGTACCAGTTTTGAGCCGTTATGCGGCTCAAAAGCAGAGACAATATTTGTCCTAGTATAGGGAAATTGTCGGCATCCGTCAGTTCTGTTCACGGCTTGAAGATATCGCGAAGACTCAACTCCAGCATTTCAGTTGTCTTGTTCGGCCCTCCACGCAAAAGAGAGAGAAGTTCTCAATAAGTAGTTTTATAGATAGAGTACCCAAGCGACGTTGCATAATAAAACGCCCAAACTGTATTGTGCTCATCTTCTATTCTCTTCGCGTTCTTTTGTTGGCCTGGCCGATAGCATCCCCCAAGTTTCGGACCCCTATTCCTGAAACTCCCCAATGTTTTACGAAGTCCGCAGTGTTATTGTAAGTAGAAAATTTGGGAAGTAAGCCAGACCGAGCGTACCGCACAATACAAGATATCGCAAACTATTTCGAACAGTGCGGCATGCGTGATAGGCTATCGAGGTTAGGTTAGGTTAGGTTAGGCTGGAAATTGGCGTTCATTTTCGAACACGTCACACCGCAAGCGTTTTCTTTCCCAGGTCAGTTCGCTCTCACCCTCTGTAGCTCCTCATACTCCTGGTGCGTTCATGGAGAGCAGTGGCGTAGTAACGCGGGGGAGGGGGGGAGAAGATTCCAGGTGCCAGTTAGAAGGGCAGGGTGACATGAAGGACCCCTCTTTCTGACGGCTTCAGTGGGCATAAATGATAAGAATGCTCCGGTAACCATCAGCTCATGTACCCGATGTACCAGATGTGTAGTGCCGCAGAATTGCCGGCTGTACCTTTATCAACACCCTACGTAATGATTGCACGAATGTGCGGGATAAAAAAAAATTTAACTCGCAAAGTGGTCGCTCAACCACTCGCCGTGTGCTCGTGCGGTACGTGCACTATTGCTCGAAGCGGGCGTCGCTAAACACGCAGTCTGGCGATGTGGCTCTTGCGTCCGTCTTCCGTTCAGTCTGTGCTATCTTGAAATAGGATATCTTACATAACTGCTTAATTACCAATTATGGAGGAAACATTGCACATTTTGGTTGCTAGAGCCTGCAGTATAATAATAATAATATTTGGCGTTTTACGTGCCAAAACCACTTTCTGATTATGAGGCACGCCGTAGTGGAGGACTCCGGAAATTTTGACCACCTGGGGTTCTTTAACGTGCACCTAAATCTAAGCACACGGGTGTTTTCGCATTTCGCCCCCATCGAAATGCGGCCACCGTGGCCGGGATTCGATCCCGCGACCTCGTGCTCAGCAGCCCAACACCATAGCTACTGAGCAACCACGGCGGGTAGCCTGCAGTACTTCGACACTGTGTGCGGCCCAGTGTGGCAGTACCGAAAGAAATATGAAATAGTGCACGAGTGACATTGACCTCTCTTATACCCTCTCCATTGCGAGTGCAGACCAACAGTAGCGCAAGCTTTCGCTGGGGCGGGCTTCATCGCGGCCTTCTCTCTCTCTCTATATTTTTTTTTTTTTTTGTTTCATGGTGACACCAGAAATCAACGACAGGTAGGCTCGTTCCCAACATTGGGGCGGTACCGCAGCTCGGATAATGACGTTTGCCAATAGCAGCAAATAAAGAAAGACTTTGGGAGTCAGAATGAAGAGAGATTGTAATGTCATAATGTAATGTAATGTCAATACCTAAGACGAATTCCGTGAAGGTGTTGTTGGGCAACATATTACTGTCGGGGTTCAATTTTGCAAATGCAATATTGCTTCTAAGATCGCTGAAGAAACCTTTATTAAAATATTTTCGTTACTTGTACGTGAGCCATACTTTCCACGATGCCGCATGGGTATTGGCTGCCGAGCCTTATACAGTGTGACGGCAGATGTGCAAATAGGCTTATCACAAGTTATCTGTAAACAGCACCCTGTGTTATTTGGTGCAGAAAATGAAACAGCGTGTATAGCTGCTACATTCGCGATCTCTGGGAACGAAAGCGAAGGGAGGGGGGACATGCGCCCTATCCAAGGCGGCTGTGCTGGTGCTGGAACATCACACCCCCCTTCCCCAAAAAATTTCGATATCCTCGCCTTCCTTATTACACCCAGAGAGGGGGGGCGGGGAGTGACAGAAGATCTATGGGCCCCGGGTGCGAGACGATTTAGCTACGCCACTGATGGAGAACCGTGCGGATTTCGCAGAGGGGCGTAGCTCATTGGAAAGCCATTTGTCGCGGGCGAAACACAGACCTAACGCACGCGCCTTTGACAAAGGAAAACAAACAAACAAGCAAAACAACGTGACACGCCGAGAAATATTTTTCCGCACGAATGCCAAACAGGAAGAACAGATGTGTTCGCTTATGTATTACCCGCGTGCCCTCGGGACAAGAGCGTCGTCGCGGAGACCTTGTGTCAGAGAGAGAGAGATAAAACAAAACCGAAACAAAGCGGAAAAAGAAAGCTCATTACCCCGAGAGAGCTCGGTTTGAGCCCGCTCTCCTTTTATACATACACCCAGTCGCGGCTGTTTCACGCCCATTAACGCCCTGCTCCAGCACTGCGTGAAAACTCGTTTCGGCCATGCTTTCGTTCGGCTTTCGTTCGGCCTGCACCTTTTATAGCGCGCGCATGCCTGCTTGCCCGCTTGTCTGCTTGCGCGAGCGAGCGAGCTGTTTGCTCAGAAATCCCGCTAACGCGAGGAGCAAGAAAGAAAAAAAGAGAGAGAATAACGACAAGGAATCCGCGCGCGCACGCAACGTCGAAGTTAATTGGTGCAACGGCTTAATTAAGTCGCGGCAAGCCTGGCCGTATATCTTTTGTTCGCGCTGCCCTGCCCCGGAGCCCTTTGGCGGCGAAGTCTCCTGTTGTGTGCCAGTTGCGTGGTGAGCCGCACGAGGGCGCCCTCAGTCATGCGTGTTCGTGTTGTTCCGGAATGGGCGATTGGGGCTCCGATATCTGCATTCGACGCTCGCGCGTTTTCTGTGGGCGCTCCGGCGATATTTGCTCCGAGCGTCTTATACGAACACCGTACGAGCTGATGTGTCTTGGAAGGCATTCGCGGCTCTGCTTGCCGCCCTGGGGCCGATGCACTGCGGGGGAAATCGGGTGTCTTTAATTACGGACTACCCCCCCCCCCCCCGCTCCCCTTTACGTGTGTGCCCGTCCTCATCGAAGCTATATAGATCCACGAGAGTTGTTATGTAGGCCACGCACGTCTCGTATTGGTCAGTGAAAATCAATTAGCGATACACCTGCGTGCGTCGCGTGGTCGTGAGGGATATAGAGGGGCGGAGAATCGCCACCGCCGCAAACGTTTAGCGAAAGATGGTTAAGAACAACACAGAAAGAGCGAAATGTAAGGGGAAATAGATAGAGAGCGAGGAAGCTACGGAGGTTAACATCAAGAAAAGTTATGTTTACTACCCCGCACGAAGGAAAGGTGAAAGGTGTTTTCAATGTATATGTAACTGATCTTGTTCTTGTGGATAGCGAACCAAAATATGTAATCTACGCAGATGATACTACGATGCGTTTTTCGTCAAATAGTATTGTAAACCTAACTTCTACTGCTAATTCTGTCCTTGCTAAAATACATAGATGGACACAGGACACTGGCTTAAAAATTAACACTGACAAAATCCAAGCTATTTTATTTCAAGCCACAAATAAGCGTGTGAACTTAGAGAGTGACATTTTAATAGGCTCTTCAAGAATTGAGCTGGTCCGGTCTGCAAAAACTTTCGGTGTGTTTTTTGACAGTCGTATGTCATGGATGATCACACAGACTTCCTCGCAGGAAAATTTTCTGAAGTCCCTGGGATACAGTTCCGTTTAAAACCACTGCCACGCAAAGTCAAATTTCTCTTATACAGTGCTCTCTTCCTGAGTCACATACACTACTGCTGTCTGATTTGGAGTACGACACCTGCTACTAACTTAAATAGATTATTCCTGCTTCAAAAGAAAAAGAAAAAGAAGAAGAAGGTAATTCGTACATTCTGTAATGCTCCAGCAGACCCTCATACTTCACCTCTCTTCAAGCAGCGGAAATTACTCACGCTGCACTCTCTGTTAGACTTAAGGCTGTCGCTATCTATAGCTTATCGTAAGGGCGAGAAACAAAACCAGTCATACATTGCGTCCTTGACGTTGTTAGTTAGAAATAGAACAGAATACAGCACACGATCACCCGAACAATGGCAGGTGCCAGGTCCTCGAACCAACTACGCTTTTCAAATGCTACGCCATCGCTTACGACGCCTGTTAAACACACTCATTCGCAATAACATAGATGTCACTTCTTGCCCCGTTTCGCGTTTGTATGAGTTTTTCAGCGAAATTTGATCATGACCTAATTTGCTGCTTCATGCTGCTTTTTGCAATTGCAAAGTTTGCAATTTGCTGCTTTTTTTGTCATCTGTAAACTGCGGACTGCTTGGTCATTTGTAGTGTTTCTCTTATATTGAGATTTTCTTTTTTGCTGGCACAAGTTGAAGCCAACATTGTAGCGTATTGCAATGTATTGTTTGTGTTGTCGGTGCTGAATCAGTGCCAGTGCCTGCTACTGCCCTCAGACTGGGTTGTAAGGACCGTCAAGTTACGTTGCGCAACTATTCCCTTAAGTCCCGTATAAATTTTTATGTTTATGGAAATAAAGACAACTCAAATTCAAAAGTCACACGAAGAGGAAAATTAAGAGGGGGTAGCGAACAGGAAATCGTCCCACCAAGCTTATCAAGCGGCGCACGCATACACGTCATTATCACGGCAAATCACGCCGGCTCGTAGACCATAGTAGGCGAACTGTAACGCTTTGGCTGCCTCCAGGGCACACATCCGTTGTGAATACTGCCCAAGTACCTTTTGCTCTCACAGTGTCCGGCCTTCCAGGGTCCCCCCGCGTGGCACAGCACAACTGTATACATATGCGTGTGGTATAACAGGGGTATACATGCGCAGAATAGGTGGCATTCTTTTTAACGTCGAATAGGACTGCTTTTAAGGTCAAGTTATCGTAGAACGTTTCAATATCACTAAATTCCAAGAGAGGCCAGCCAAGCGATGACACAATGGCAAACAAGGCGTATGTTCTGGATTGAGTTAGTTGTACGAACCTGGAACGTAAGCTAAGCAGCCGTGTCAATCTATAGGGGATGCTACGCGTTGTGTCGCCTCAGTGGTCTTGTAGGGTATATTGTATGTTCTGTACGCCCGTCTTGATTGGGCGCTGTGTAATTGTTCGTTCTCATTGTGGTCGTGCACTAATTGATTTAGCTATGGTTACTATGCAAGGGGTCCCACGTAACTTGAGCCAAACATTAGATATATGCGAATGCCACGTATACGTGGCATTTGCACGATTTGCACATGACTTTGGTTCTGTTCAGCTATAGCTGAACAGAACCAAAGTCATGTTGTTTGCCGTGGCTTGGTGATACTCAAATTATTTGTTTCATGCCACCTAATTAGGTAATTAGACTTAATTAATTAATCGATCAAGTTCTCATATATTATAATTAGATGAAAAGCGTCAATGAGAAAATTTTAGAGCAACATGAAAAACTCCCGATAAAGCTTTCTGTTGCTCGACACATGCTACATAAAAGCTTTCCCGAGCGTGAAAGCCCGCGAGTACACGCAAAGTGCCTCGAGCGGCTAGTCGCGAGGCAATTTTGCGTGTATTTGAGGCTTCGTTCACGCTCAGAAAAACACTTTCATGCAGCACGTATCGAGCAACAGAAAGCTGTAAAAAAGGATAAAATTAAACATCATTCAACTGTTTATTTTTCTTTATTTTTCTTATAACACCACCAAAGTGCCTGTATCACGTCTGTAAGCCCAAGCTTGGTGTTCGCCAGAAAGTAGCCATCAGACTGACCCAAGCGTGCCATATAGGGAGAAGGAGGGGCCGACTTTAAGGTTAACTGTAGTTTTAATTCAAGTTCAGCAATTTGGCGTGCCATGAACACGGTATGATCATGAGGCACGTCGTATAATGTAGGACCCCGGAATAATTTTGACCACTCATTAGGTTCTTTAACGGGCACCCAATGCACAGAATTTTTTTTTTTTTTGCATTCCGCCGCCATTGGACTGCGGCCGCCTCGGGTGGGATCGAACCCGCGACCTCGAGCTCAGCAGCCCGTAACTCCATAGCTACTGTGGTACCTGTGGTACCGCGGCGGGTCAGTAAGTCTGTCAGGCTGGAGCTGGCATGCATGCATCTCCATGCGTGTATAGAGCGCACGCACGTGCAAGAAACCATGACAGGTTCACGCTCAAAAATGTATCGACAAGTTATCATGAGACCTGGGCCCCCATTCGCATAATAGATCTTACACGCTAGAAGTTTTTCGCAAGAGTTGAAATTCCGGGCAGTTCTGATGGTGGACATGTGCTATTGGCGAAGGCAGCCAGCAAATAGTAAAGAGCACTTATGCGAACAAAGAGATTACGAATTCGGGTCCAGGAACCGAACTCACATATCCGCACCTACTTCGATCATTTACTCCGACCGTATACCCGCCGTGGTTGGTTATAATGGCTGTGGTGTTGCGCGACTGAAAGCGAGGTCGCGGGAACGAATCCCGGCCACGGCAGCCGCATTTCCATAGGGGCAAAGTACGAAAACACCCGTGTACTTAGATTTAGGTGCACGTTAAAGAACCCCAGGAGGTCCAAATTATTCCGGAGTCCCTCACTACGGCGTGCCTCATAATCATATCGTAGTTTTGGCATGTAAACCCCCTAATTTATTAATTTTTACCCTGATCCTGTGGAGAAGAGCTTGATTCTACCTTGCAGAGGCGGCGAGGCATGCGCGCTTGTTTCTTTTTGCGAAGAAAAAGAAATGGTAGGCGACCGTAAGCTTTGACTTAGATGTCTCTTAGTGGCACTCGCATCCCGGCGTTGGTTTTCTTTAGGCTAACCTCAGGCGAACGCAAGGCACGAACTGAACCCGAAGGAAACTGTTTTCCTTTAGTTAGCCGGTTAAATATCATGTCACCTTGTGTGTGGTGTCACTACTTCCGCTTTCTACTTTCTGGTTTCCAGGAATTTCGCCAATCTCATACTTTCGTGGCGAGTCTCTAAAGTCTACGATTATGTGCGTTGGTGTGCGGTAACCAGTGATTTCTAATAATTCTAATTATTCCAGACACTTCACTAACTCAACTTGTAACTCAACTTATGTTCTGATATCGTATCTATAATGAAAACCATTAATTGTGTACTGTACTATGTTTTTTTCTATTTTTTTCTCATATATATTCAGTTTCCTCCCCGGTCGTGTCAGGAGATGAACCGGAAGTGCTGTGCAAGGAACTAGAGTGTCACTCGATGTTTGTGCCGCTAAAAAAAGGCGCAGCGGCTCTTGTTGCAGTTTCATGGTATCCGCAGTGCTATATTTAGGGCAACGCACTGCACCAGCATTGACTTCTGCCTATATACTCCATTGGGCTGTGTAACTGAGCTTCTTCGTATGACCCCGAGGTTCTTCAGAGCTAGTATATCTAATTGTCCTTATTTTTCTGTGAATTTCGCCTTTCTGATGAGCCCATATCCACGTCTCGCTTCTACAACGCCGCACAATTTGAGCTGAACCGCGGTCTGATGTAAGAAAAAACGATGGAATGCTAACGGGCATGTGAGCCCTCCCCGATACCGTATACATGCTTTCTGCCACGTCTATCGACACTCGTGTAATATCAGATTTCTCAGTTATATATGCAAGGAAAGCGCTACCGACGCCTTCTGTTAAAATTACTAACGACTAAGTTTGTTTCGTTTTGTATGCTCGATTTTCTGTTTTCTAAATGTTCTTTTACGCATTGGGCCTTTCCCTGCAGCTGCCACCTGAGATAATGAGGGCCAGAGCTGCGACGGTTTTATAGCTAACACTTTAATCCAGCGACAAGAGATAGAGAGAGACAGAGGAAAGGGGAAAGGCAGGGAGGTTAGCCAGAGGGGAACGTCCGGTTTGCTGCCCTACGCTGGGGAGGGGGAGATAAAGTGACAACAAAGTAGAGATAAAGAAAGAAAGGAGCATAGACATGCAATCCAGTCGGTCCCTGTCGCCGCATACTGTCACCGCACAGCACAGTAACACTTGCATCACTATAAACATCTGTTGAGGCTGCAGCCACTTGTGCAATTCTGTTGCCTTTAAAAAACTGCAACAATGCCATTGTCGCTCTCTGCTGCAATTACTTGTGATGGCGGCATATTAAAATAAGTTCCTCTGTTAGAGGCCTTTGGTCAAAGCGCGCTATCGCGATTGCGAGCGATCGTCTCTGTAAATTATAGCGAGGACACTCACAGAGAAGGTGTTCAAGAGTCTCCTCATTAACACAATCCAGCGACAAGCGATACACAAAGCGGGTGTCATGACTACTGCAGGAGGTATCGCATCCTTTGCTCGCATTTTAGCGCGTTTCTGGTTATCCTTGGAGTTATACTTGGTTATATACTGCAAACCAGTGCTGTCGCGGCAAGTATACGACCCACTTTTAGGCCCCAATGCCTCCATGAGCGATGTGGCGCACACTCTTAGAAAAGAAAGGCCTCGTCGGTTACTAACCAAAAGCTAGTAATTGCTTGTCGCAATGTTAACTAAGATTCCGGTAAGAACTGTTGCATTTACTACGCTTATGAGGTGATCCATATGACTAGCACTGGTAATCACTTTACAAACCACAGATAGTATAATGGCACCAATATAATGACATTTGCTACACAGTTAAGCTGGTGGGGCATGTTTTGTCTACAAGCGGTGTTTCCATTGCCAAGAAATAATTGGGTCGCTTCTGCTCTAAAAATGTGTAATAAACACTTATGCCAAAGAAAGGAAACAATTATTATTATTATTTGTTTTGAACACATATACACATATATACAGTTAACAGGAAAGGGAAGGCGAGGAGCAGGCTGGCAACTGCCACCGGAAGGGGCACAACGCCTGCCTACTCTTCTGAAGGGAGGTGACAGCAACACAGAAATGGAAGATAGGAAGGAAGGGAGGAAAGAGGAAAGGAAGAGCAACAGGACAAATCTAAAGACTAAAGTAGAACACAGTACACTAGCACGTTGTTCCGCCGAGTTTCGACTCTGCAGCCGGAATTAAAGTGACGCCGCATCGAACAGCCTCCACAATTATCAATCACGTCCATGGCTAGTTTGCTACGCGGCTAATTGTGCGCTCCGCAATGAGACGCCAAGTATAGCTGCACGCAATCACCGTTTCACTGGTATTCGGTTCACAATATACACTACAAGGTGTTTGAACCCGCCACTTCCCATCTTCGAAGGAAGAATCGTTAGGACACAGTACAGATCACACACAGTAGGGCCGGTCACTGAAGGTCACGCTACTACAGAATGTTGAACGTTCACGCTACAAACGTGAACTTAAGTTAGTTAGCTCTAGAAAGGTTAGTAGGGCGCGATGGGCCTGATCACGTTTAGATGCACAACCATTGGGGTATAAGCATTCCTCGAGTGTCGCACACCGCAGGCCAAGGAGGTGATAGTTTCTCACTAGCGACATGCGCTGCGCACTGAAAGCGGGACACTCAAATATAAGGTGCTGAAGTGTCTCGTAGCAGCCACAAGACGCACAGAATGGACTTGCCACACGCCCTTGTCTGTATAAACGTTCGTGCACGTTCACGCAACCAACCCTCAGCTTGAGCAGTTGTGCTCTAGCGCGACGAGGCAAGCCTCGACCACGAACACAGGGCGGGAACGTTCCATTTGCGACACGCTGATCTGGATGCTGCTTAAGTAGGTGGCGACGTATCAGGAGACGAGCGTCATCAAGCTTGCACAGAATTTCTGGGCAGTCACAGTTGTTATGAGCGCAACTTGAAGCGAGCCGATCAGCTTCTTCATTTCCGGCGATTCCTACGTGTGAAGGTATCCATTGAGCGACGACAGATACCTCACGTGATGTAAGTTTCCTCGCAGAGTCAGTAATGCTGCGTACAAGTGGGCAATCAAGCTCACTGCGTTGTAACCTGCTAAGGGCAGCACGGGAGTCCGTAAAGATGACAACTTTCGATGTAGTTAACTCCTCTTGCACGTATTTCAATGCAACATTAATCGCTGCTAGTTCTGCAGTTGTTGACGAAGCTGGATGAGGTATTTGAAATATACGTCGTACTTTAGTTGAAGGGCAGAAAAAAGCTGCAGAGGCGCCTTGACCGTCGTTGTGTACAGATGCATCTGTGAAAACTTGAAGATAATCTGGAAACTTTTCGAACATGTGAGACTGAGCCAATTGGAATATTGCCGAAACAGCCATATCAAACTTTTTGTGCATGTCAGGGATTGTGAGGTAAATGGGAAGTACGTGTTTCGTGATACCTTTTGGAGGCGGAGACGTATCTGAAGCAGCATGTTCAGAAATGGTAGTGATATTCATAAATAAAGCCGCCATTTTTCCCATTCGAGATAACGGGCGGTTAATGAGACGATCAAGGAGCGATTGACCATTCGATGCGCGGTGCAGACGCTCAATATGATACAGAGCTCTCTGATCTGCTTGCAGCCAGGAAACAAAATCGAAAACCGCATCCACACATAGTTTAGTGGTACTCATGATATTTATAACACTTTCAGCTAATGGCACCTAAGGATCATTACAGGAAGATTAGGTTCCCTGTAATAGACTGCGCTGTGCAGAAAGGAACAAACGAAAAATAGGAACAGCACGTTACACAATACGATAATCGGGATACTAACGCAACATGTTTTTGTGAACGACCTTACAAGTATAGGTTGCCATAACCTTTGCGAACACAGGTTGCACCGGTGGGCCACCTATCTATTGGGATAGATAAACAAAGTTAGAAACCTATGTTTGTATAACGTACAGTCTGTACATATGTGCCCTACATCGCAGCACATAAATATTATTCCAATGTGATGACATAGAAACCATAGGGCATCTAAACATCGTATTGAGACCTCCACTAAACAGCATGATAGGCCACGGGTGAGACGCGAAGTGCTAGTTTTTACTAACTGGTCTGTGAAACGCCGTAATTATCTGCTTATTAAAGGCAGCAGTTACTATTAGCCTGAATTATTGAAGGTAGTAAACAGCTAGCAAAGAGGTTGTAATGGGTCGTAAATTTATTAACTGCAACCGTTGCTACCATTTAGTGTTTATTTATTTATTTATTTATTTATTTATTTATTTATTTATTTATTTATTTATTTATTTATTTTTCTAAGAGTGTACCTACTCTCGAGGAGTCTACGCAATGTGGGGCCATGTTATGCGACACGGGAGCGCGGAGCCGCAAGGAACTTACCCAAGACTTAAGTCTAGAAAGTTCGAGGCAACAGACAATTTGCTGCACACGTAGCCCTGCTCCTTCGCTGTGGGGTTGCACATTCCATCAACACTGTCTCAGCCGGCAACCTCACCACGCACTTTTTCGGTGTACGATTAGTGTGCTTCCTTTATCAGCTGACCTGCACTGTTACCTCCATCGAAAACCGGCGCACCGACTTAGAGGCTGCCAAGCCCAGCTATGGTAGTCTGTTTTTTTCCTCTTCTCTCGATATCCCCCCTTTTCTATCTTTCTTTCTCGACGCCTCCGACTCGCTGTCCACGCCCTTTCGTCGGCCGCGGCCAGCGCATTTGATGGATTCGGGGTCGTCATTGAATTAGCTGCCTCAGGGAGAGTGCGCGCATCGGCGAACGCAGCGCCTCTCACCCTTTCCGCGTGCGTGTCCGATGTTTGTCTCCCGCCGACGGTGCGTTCACAACATGAGCAACGCTGTTAACGCGCAACCGCACACCTCGGGCCACCACCGCACGACGCACGCAACCACCACGCTTTTTTTTTTTTAGACGAGAAAGCCCAAGCGCGATAGCTGGTGTGCCCGCTCCTGCCGCGAGTGCGTGTGAGCACGCACTCCCCCGAGGCTGTCGTGAGTGTGTGTCCAGCTTGTATAGGGGAACAGGGAAGAGGCGGACGTTGTTTTGGTGCGCAACGCAAATGCGGAAGTTTCTGCATGTCGTATTGCGCTTCATTATGGAGACGCGAAAGCTTCGCCCATTCTTGAAGGAATGGGTTCGTTTTGAGCGATACGCGTGGAAAAGGGGGGAAGGGGGGCGCACACGCTGGCGGTATATAAATCTGTCGTCACCTATAACAGCGTTGAAAGAACTATAGCGACGCTTGCGGATCGAGTAAGAGAAGCTGCGAGCGAGTTGCGATGAGGACACATTGCAGTCGCCGTGAACGCTTTCTTCTGTATAGTAATTGTTCATAAGCACGCTGAAACGCGTGACTTGGCTGCATATATCTTTGTAAAGATTTTCTGTCGTTCGATTATATTAAATTCTTATCATGTATTGTATACCGCCGAGTGGCCGATCCAACCAATAGCA